>NW_020797899.1:383224-398137 GCF_003369625.1 Aspergillus mulundensis | reverse complement strand
CCTTATTAAATAATATTAAAAAAATTACTTAAAAATCTAAAAAAAAGGCTAGTTTTAAAACTATTTTTATAAATTTTTAAGCTATATTTAAGCTATTTTTAATTAAAAAGTAAATATAAATTTAAATACTTTATATATAAATTTTTATTTTAGCTTATACTTAGGGCCTACCCTAGCCTTACTTAATTAATAATTAAAACCTTAAATATTAATAACCTAGTTAAGTTATATAGCTTAATATAATAATAAAATATATTAAGCCTTAGTAACCTAAGGCTAAAGCTTAGGTTACCTAAGGCGCTAACTCTAGACTAACAGTAGATTGGCTCCGGTGATGTTAAATAGAAAAACGTTGGCCCTGACATTAACTATATTTAATAGCCAGCTAACAGCCAGCTCTTTTCCTCTTGCTACCCTTTACCTTTTTTTAATTAACTAATAAATTTAGTAAACTTGCTTTTTTAATTCTTTTTTTTATAACTTTTTTATTTTTTACTTATTTATTAAAAAATTATTAGACTCCCAAACTCCTGGGAGGCGTTTATATCTAGTAGTTAATTAATAGCCTTTTTTTTTWAAAAAACCTTTTTATTTTATAACTAGCTAATAAACTTAATAATTTATTTCCTTAGTTCTTAATAACTTTTTTTTTTAAATCTTAATATTTTAATAAAAACTTATTGTCTTGGTTTCTTAATATAATATAAAGGGGGCTTAAACTAAATATAATAACGCCTTAGTAATATTAGCCCACTAGTTAAAGGTTTTTTAGTAGGTTAAATAGTAATTTATAAAAAAGTTTAACTAAAAAATAATATTTTTTATTAACTTTATAATATATTATATAGCTGTATTATTTTTTACTTAATATACCTACCCCCCGGCATGGGATATTAATAGGTTAATACTTTATTAAATTATAAAAGACCTACTATTTTTTAGCTAAAAAATAGGAAATATATAAATTAATAAATAAAGAGCTTAAAAAATTACTTATTTTATATTTCTAAATTTATTTTTACTAAAGCTAAAGTAACCTTTAGGCTATATATAGGCAAACTTACTAATATATATTAATAATATTATTAGTTTGGAACTGGCCTCCGGCCTAGAACTAACTAGGTAGGAATAAACCTTTATAATTAATAATTATAATTTAATAGTTATATAATTACTTACTAATAAAGCTAGCTAGCTAACTAACTCTAGTACTAGTAAATATTTTATATTAATTTTTGCTTTTACCACGGATATTTTTTGGTTTTTTAGGCTATTTATAGGTTTATTTACTTTTTTAGCTATTACTTTTTAGCCTGGCTTATTTGCCCCTTAATAAACTACTAGCTTATTTATATTTTTAACTAGACTTACTAAGCAATAGCTAAACACTTTAGCAGCTTATAAACTAGTAAGTTAATAAACTTAATTAATTACTAGCTATTACTTATAGTATTATTTAAAATAAGTGGTAGTAAAGCTAATTACTAAACCTAGGTGTTTTATAAAGCTAATTACTAAACCTAGGCGTCCCCCTGTCTTACTAATTATAAAGGAGGATAGTGTAATTAATATTAATATTAATACTAATGTTAGTCCTTAAATCCGCAATATAAATTTATAAATAAATCTAGATTCTTAATAACTTTTTAACTTTGGCTTATAACAGGTAAATTAGCAACCTCTTAACTCTAGCCTATAATAAGTAAATTAGCAACCTTTTAACCCTAAACCTTTTAATCCTGGTTTTTAATAAGTAAATTAGCTGCCTTTTAATCCCGGTTTTTAATAAAATAAAAACTTTAAATTAATTTTATAACAGGAATTAAATAGCTATTTAAAAATTATTAATAATAGGCAAGCCGCCTTTAAAAAATCTTTAAAAGAGGACTTTAAAAATTTCCAAAAAAAAATAATTAAACTAATAAAACATAAAACCTTAAAAATATATATAAATAAAACCTTAAAAATATATATAAAGTCCCTAGCCTGGTTTAATAGCTAAAACCCTATTTTAAAAAATAAATATTTTAAAAATAAAAACTAGAACTAGAACCCCTAGATCCTTTTTACTAAAACTAAAAAAACATGGAAAGGGGACGCGGACATAAAAAAGGTAAAGGTGGATTTATTTTACTAGCTAATAAATTAAAACTAGTTCCCCGTGAGGAAGAGCCTTAGCTAGCTAAAACTATGCTAAAAAAATACTATTAAAAAATAAAAAATATTAGTTACTTCTAGCCTAATAAAGTTAATAATAAAAATTTATTAATAAAAAAGCATAGGTTAAAAACCTTTTATAAAAATATATATATTTTTATAAACTATATTTTTAACATGGTAATTTTTAAAAAAAAAACGGTAATAAAAGTTAATATTTATAGTTATTTAAAAGGCACTACCTTAAAGTAATATATTACTAAGTTATTTTATATAAATAAATAAAAGCTATAAAACTTCCCCCTGGAACAGGGATAGGTTACTAAGCTTATTAAATATTTTAAGCTTTAACTAGTTAAGGTAATAACTTATTTCTAGGAAATAAGTTATAGCTTTATAAATATTTAAGCTAAAAAAACTTTTTATTTTTTTACTTAAAAATTTCTAAAAAACGCAAGGTTAATAAATATTAGTAATATTTTTAACTAACTTACCCTAGCAGGGAGTAAATTAAATAATATATTATATTAAGAAATTAACAAGCTAACGCGCTGTATAATAGTAGTGAATTTCCTAAATATTTTTAATTTTAAATTTAATATTTAAAAAAACATTATTAAAGCCCGTGATAGTAAGTAAAAAAATAAATTATTAAAACCTAAAAAACCTTATTATAATTCTTATTAAATTAACTAGTATTTTTAAAAAATATAACCCTAGCCATGTATATAAGCGTACTAGGCACGGCTAAATTATTAGGTTTAACTGCTTTAACCACTTTAACCACTTTTTTTACCACTGTAAATAATACCTTAACCACTGGTTTATTAATAGCTATAAAAAGCGCTTTTTATTTTTTAAGTTACTTAGGGATCCAAGTATCCCGCTAAAAATAATAAAATTAAAAATTAAAAAAATAATAACTAATATTAATAACGTGGCCCCGGGAGACAGCCTTAGAACTAGTATAAAACTTTTTTAACTTAGTTTATTTTAGCTTTTTAATTATAAGTATATTATATTAATTTTAATACTAGCGCTTTTTATATAATAAACTTAAATATTTATACTTTTTATATTACTTAACTATAAATTAAAATAACTTTTTATATTAAACCTTTATAACCAGCGCTAGCTTTTTATACTAGACCTTTGCTAGTATTTTTATTATTTACTTATTATAGTAATTTAACTTCCGCACCTTCTTTATTAGCCGCTTACCTTGGAAAACTAACTAAAACTTTGTTATTAACCACTTACTTTAAAAAACTATTTAAAAATTAAGACTAGTATACTAGTAAATACACAAAAACTAATAGCTTAAAAAACTTAAACTTATTAAATATTAATAAAAACTAAGCCATGCTAGCTAGTACTATACTAGCTATATATTATAAGTATAATAAAAAATTTAACTTTTAAAATACTTTATTTACCCACCTTAAAATATATAAGGAGTAAAATTACTTAGCTACTTTACTAGTAAATACTAAAGTTTTACTTATTATAAAATTAAAGATATTAGCCAAGACTAGTATAAAAAATAAACTATATTAATTATAAAAATATTTAATTATTTTTTTAGGTATTAACTTAAAGTTAAAAATAAATAAGGTTTACCTAGATACTAGGTATACTAAAACCTTAATTAACTACTAAATAATATAGGATTTAGGCCTAACTTTAAAATTAGCTAAATATATATTAGTATTTAGCATTAAATTTTTTTATTAAGTAAATAAAATAATATTTTTTAATACCTATTTACCTAGCTAGGTTAATAATTAGCTAGTATTAAAAAAGATTCCTATAACTATATATATTATTAAGAATTTATTAATAAAGCTGCTTATTAGTAATAACACGCTAGGTTTAAAAGGGTTTAAAATTAATTTTTAAACCTAAAAAAAATAAGTACATGCTTGTTAGGATTTAAAGTTTTTTTTTTTTTAATTTAGGCAAAACCTAATAAAGTATATTTAATACTTATATACTTTACTAGTTAAGTAACTTTATAATTTTATTATAAACGTTATTTACTAGTAGTAGTGAAGAAGCCGCTCCCTATTAATAAAAATTTTTTTAAACTAAGTAACTAACTAGGCTACACGCTATTTACTTAATTAATTAACTTATTTTTTTTATATTAAAATTAAAAATTATTTATTTAGGCCTATTATTATTAGTTAGCAAATAAAACTTGGTTATCTTTTAAATGCGGACTTTTTAATATTAACATAAATTAGTAGTAATAACACCTATTTAATAAGATTTAATTTAGCTACTTAGACTTTGGCTACGCGAGTTATTAATTTTTAAGAAAATAAGTAATTATAGCTTTTATATAAATTTTTAAAAGATTACTTGCTTATTAAGCTACTACTTTTTAAGCCACCTTTATATTTATCTTTTTTAAAAATATTTAAAAATCTTTAAACCATTATTTTATAAAATAGTATCTTTATTTATAAAAATCTAAAGGTTATAAAAAAGATCTCCCGCCTTATAAAAATTATTATATTTAGGGAAACTTTTTAAATAATAATATAGCTACTATTCCAAAGAATTAGTAAATAAGTATATTATTA
Source organism: Aspergillus mulundensis (assembly GCF_003369625.1). NCBI lineage: Eukaryota > Fungi > Ascomycota > Eurotiomycetes > Eurotiales > Aspergillaceae > Aspergillus > Aspergillus mulundensis. Next base: position 393,392 of record NW_020797899.1, on the reverse strand, counting down.
GTTAATAAATAAAAGTCCTAAATACTAAAACTAAAGGTTTATTAACTAGGCTAGAAAAATAAAAACTTAGTAAATAAAATATTTAATAAACTTTATACTAATAATAAAATAAAGTAAGTAAAAAAACATACTCCAAGCGCCTATCTTATTTTTATTATTTAAAAAAATATAATAAAAAATAAAAAAATAGTGCGTAAAGGCCGCGTTATAATAAATATTAAATACCTAAATACTATTTTTAAACCTAATTTATATTTAGTCCCGGAATAAACCAAGATTTTAAACATGCTTAAAGGTAAATAATTTATTTTAATTATTAATACTAAGGCGTGTTTTTACTAATAGTTAATATACCTAAATTACTAATATTACCTAGTGGTGGTAAGCTACTAAGGTTAAAAATATTTTAATATAGCTATTATAGGCTATATAAACTTAGTTACTTTTATTTAATAATAAATAAACCTCTTGCTAGTAAAGTTTTAAAAGTTTTATAAATACTATATTAATAATATTATTATTACTTTAAAAATATTAAATAAGCATATAACTTACCTATACTAGGTTTTTTAATAGCTACAAGACCTAAACCTTAGCCTAAATTTAAAAAAGACTTTTCTTAGCTACCCAAGTGTCTAGCTACTAAAATAACATGTAAACATGTTAAGCTTAATAATAAATAAAAAAAAATTATAGCTATATAGTATTTTTATTTTTTTAATACTTTTTATTAATTAAAAATATATTTTAGTATAACTAGTTACCTATATTACTATATACCTTAATATACCTTTATAATTACGCCCTTATAAAAATATAAGGTGTGTTTTTTAAAAAGATTTTTATTAATAGGGCACCCTTAAAAATAATAAGTAGTAAAAACCTTGGTTTTTAAGCTAATATTCTAAAAAATTAAAGCTTATTAAAAACTTTAGGCTAAATTTACTTATTTTAAATTTTTTATATATTATAATCCGTCCCAGTGTCTTTATATTAATTTAAATATTATTATAAATAAATATAAAGTAATAGTATACTATATTAAAGACTTATTTAAATATATAAACCTTTTTAAGCCTTTACTAAAATTAACTATTAAGCTAATTTTATTTTTTAATTAGGGCTTAACACAGGTAAAGTATAATTACTAGCTAATAAAAATCAAGACTTTATACCTAGTCTAGGTAATAAAAAAAATATATTACCTTATAAAGTTTGCTTCACGCTACTTACCTATAATTATTTATTTTAATTATTTTATAATAGCTAAAATATTTAAAAAGATATTACTTTAATTATAAGTAATTAAAAATTTAAATCTTTGCCTAGTTTACGCCTTATAATATTTATAATAATTTAATTTACTTATTTATTATAAATTAGGTAAGATAAACCTGGTTACTAATATATTATTAAAATTACCTAAAAAAGGCGCGAAACTAATAATAAAAAATCTTAACCTAAATAACTTAATAAATTACTTATTTTTAAATGCTGCTCTGGTTTAACTAGGATATTTAAAAGTTTATATTAATCTTAATTTTATGCGTAAAATTTATTATAAGTATAAAAATAACTCTTATTACATGGCTATTATTACTATCCTAGATAAAGTAAAAAAAAAAACTATTTTATTTAATCCCTTACTAAATAGTTAAAAAGCTTTTTTACTTATAAAAAAATAATAAAAAGCTTTAGTTAATAATCCCATAAGAACTACTTAAAAATATTTTTATAATTATTTATAACTAGCAAGGACATGCTAGTTTAAATACTTACTTATTTAAATTATATAATTTAGCTATATATAAGGGGATAGTAAAGTTATAAAAGTATATTATAGCTTATCCTTATAAATTATTAACTATGCCTTACTATAAGCCCTATAAATTCCTAAATTTTATTATTATATTTAATACTTTTTATAAAATATTAACTATGGATTTTATAGTTAGTTTATTAATAATAAATAAAGGACATAATTAGATCCTAGTCCTAGTTAATAAGTTCTTAAAGTAAATTAGCCTAATTCCAGGTTATTTTTAGTAAAAAGCTAAAAATTAGGGTGTAGCTTTAATTTAATTTATGTAAGTAGGTAACTAGGGCATTTTATAAAAAATTATCTTAAATTAAGATTTAAAGTTTATTTTTAATTTTTAGCATGTAATTTTTAAAGCTTTTAATATTTAATAGTTATATAGCACGGCTTATTATTTATAAATTAATAGCTAATTTAAAAAAGTAATTTAAATAGTAAAAATAATACTTTACTATTAACTAATTGTGGCCGCACTACGGGCCATATCCCGGAGTATGGTATTCTGCCCTGTACTACCGCCCCGGCACGTGACTGTAGATACTTTGGCCACTTAGCGGTATAGCCAAGAATTTAAGACTTTTTATATTTACATATGGTGTATATTTGTTATTATAAATAGTAGCATGTTATAATATAACAAGGTTTTAATTTTTTTTTAATAAAGTTAGGAAACCACTTTAACTAGTTATTAAGAAGTATCTTTAGTAATTAACATTATTTATTATTATTAAGTAATTATTTTTAATAAAAAGTATTTACCACTATAAACTCCTGAATTATAACTAGGGAACTATAAATACTTCTTCTTTATTTTTTATTATTTTTTATATATTTTATAAATTTTTTATTTTTTGCTATATCTTACAAATCCTTTTATATTCCCTATTTTTAACGTCTCTATCTCCTGTAACTAACTAAAGGTTGGCTTTTTTTATAAAATAACTATATTATATTATAATACATGCCTGCTAAAAATAACGCGTGATTACATGGTTTATTTTATAGTTATAAAGGTAGTAAAGTAAGGTAGTTTAAAAAATAAAACCTAAAACCTTAAAACTACTTATAATACTAAAGCTTAAGAATAAAAATAAAAGTGTTATTATATATATAATTAAGCTAATTAAGTTTACTGCTTAGCTAAAAAGATTTATTAAAATAGGATATAAATAAGCTAAAAATATAGTAGCGCCTATATATAAAAAAATTAATTTTTTAATAGGTTTTATGGCCTTATTAAAATAAATTATAAAAAATAATACTTAAAAATAACAAGCCCTGCCTTTGCCTTTTTTATTAAACTAGGTAATTAAAAATATTAAAATATTTAATATAGCTTTAAAATTTTTTATAAAAAAATCTAAATAAGTCCTATAAAATTCCTGTTTTATTTAGTAAATAGCTAAACTATTATTTACTTTACTAATAAAAAATACTAAAGCTACTATTTTAGCTACTTTAAAAGTAATAACAGCGCTGGTAATAGTTAAATAAGTAGCTACTAAACTAAATATATTATTAATTTTTAAATTATTATATATATTCTTATTACCTTTACTAGCTTTATTTAATTTAAAATAGTATTATACTTTACTAAAAGGCCTTATACCTGTATTAATATAAAGTTATTTTTTATTTACCCCTTTGCCCTCTTTAGGTACAAGTTTACTAATAAAATAATAAGCAAGATTAAGGGAGTTAAACAAAGTACTATAATATTATTTAAAATAGTTAAACTATAATTTTAATTAACCTGTTAGCCTACCTTATAAATAAGAGGAACTAGGATTTCTAAAACCATAAGCTAAATAGTAAACTAGAACCCTGCTTTTTAAAATACTAAATAATATTTATTCCTAACTAGTTAAGCAGCCGGAACCTCTAGAGCTAGAAGTTAAATAATAGACTGGAAGTCCGGAACCATAAACCAAACAACAAATTAAAAGTCCGGAACCATAAACCAAATAATAAACTAAAATTTTGCTTCCTGGAACACTGGATAATATTCTTTGTTATTTTTAACTAGTTAGTTTATATATAAGGTTTAGATTAAACTTTATCCCACCTATATAATTCTAATACCCCCCTTTTTAATTTAAACCTTTAATAAATCCACCCACAGCACCTACACCTACAGGACCTTTTACTTACATAAAGTAAATAAAAGTAAACTAACTACTAAAATATTTAAAAAACTATATCGCGAAGAAGTAAGAGGCAAGAATAAAAAAAAATAAAAAGCTAGTAAAACTAGGTAAATAACCTAAAAATAATTAATAACTAATTATAAAAAATATAATGTTTATAAATACATAAACTCTTGCTTTATAAAAGTTAATTAATAATATAATTAATTATATATTAAAAGCGGTTTTACCCCGTCCTATTAAAAAATAAAAAACTAACTAATAATACAAGTAAAAAATAAAAAATAAAAAAGCTTATTATAAAAAATAAGCCAGGCTGGATTATTTATAGCAAGAAAAATAAAAGGCGTAAAAGTAATATATTTAAAAAAACGCTAAGAAAGACCAAGAGGCAACCTAAATAATAATAATAATTTATTATTAAATAATAATAATTAATATAATAATAATAACAGGCGTGATAAAAATCCTAATAAATATAAAAATAAATAATATTACTTAAAAAATAAAAATAAATAACCCTAGGATCCTAAATAAAGGGCTGCTAATATAAGATTTTTTTTTAAATATACCTATTAAATATGGCTTTAAAAATATAATAAATAAGAATAGATTTATATATTATTAATTAATATATTTATTTATAAAATATCTCTAGGTAATAATAAAAACAAGATTTATATAATAACTAGCATGTAATATTAAAACATGTTTTAAAAAAAAAGCTTTAGGTTAATATAATAATAAACTAACTAATATAACATATTATAGTCTAGTTTATTTATAAGATATATTAAACTAGTATATAATCTTAAAAACTAGGTTTTAAATATTATTTAGCTAAGCTCGCGAGAGGCTTAACTTAATATACTATATTTTAAATAATATGTGTAACCACGTGTTAATAATATAGTATATTAATATAATATTATTATTTTTAAAGTAATATAAAAAAAGTATTATAAACTTTTTAATAGTTTTACACGCTTAAAAAGGTTTAAATACTTTACTATAAGTAATAATAAATAAGTTATAAAAGGGGTTTATAATAAAGCGCTTTATAAAAATCTTAAAATAAAAATAAATAAATTAGTTTAATTAATTTTTAAAATATTTAACTACTAGTGCTTTTTTTAAAGTAATAGTATTAATATAGTATAAAATAACCTTACTACCTTAAGATTTTAATTTAATTTATAGCCCTTTTAAATAATTTAGTTAATACCTTACTAAGTGTTAATATAGCTAATTTTATAAATATTTACTATACTAGCCATGGCATAATTATTCCTAGGCGCCTTAAATAGCCTAATTTTTTTTATTCCTAAATACTTTTGTATAGTACTTTAACTAATAATAAAACCTATAAAACACGCAAGGTTATAATAATATATAAAAAGGTTTATAACTATCACCCTGGCAGGAAGGATAGCATGTATATATTAAGCCATGGCTACTTATAAATAAATAATAATAAATACTATAAAACTAGCAAGGATATAAATAACCTTAGCAGGGTAAAAAATAGTAATACTAAAAAGTATATTATAAAAAAGTAAAGGCGGCGGAAGATTTCCTAAATTAATATACTTATAATTATAATTACAATTAGGCTTATATAAAGGGCGAATTCCTAAGCTATAATTAAAATAGCTAAGTATATTATATTAAGCAGGATTTTAGTCCGCACTATGTAAATAAAAAGGAATATTTAATAAAAATAGTTAATTATTAATATTATTTTATAGGGTTAACTTTAAAAAACATGTTATATAAGTACCTACCTAAGTATATAGCTAAAACTAAGGGTGCTTTTAAAATTAATATTTTTAAAATTAATAAAGTTGTAAGACCAACAAGTCTCGAAGATCTTTACTAATAATAAAGATATTAATAAAGGAATTTAACTAATAAAAATAAAGTATTTTAAACCCTGTTAAATAATATTAAAAAAGTTACTTAAAAATTTAGGAAGAAGGCTGGCCTTAAGGCCATTTTTATAAACCTTTAAGCTATACTTAAGCTATTTTTAATTAAAAAGTAAATATAGGTTTAAATATTTTACGCATAGGTTTTTACTTTAGCCTATATTTAAGGCCTACCTTAGCCTTACCTAACTAATAGCTAAAATTTTAAATATTAATAACCTAGTTAAGTTATATAGCCTAATATAATAATAAGGTATATTAAGTTTTAATAGCCTAAGGCTAAAGCTTAGGTTACCTAAGGTATTAATTTTAAACTAATAATAAATTAACTTTAATAATATTAAATAAAAAAATATTAGCCTTAATAATTTTTTTTTTTTATTAAAGGGTTGTCCGCGACCCGCTGCTAAATTAAAAAAAAATAATAATAAAATACTACTATTATTATTAATATTAATACTAAACACAGCTTTATTATTACTATTCTTAATTTTATTAAAGTATTATTTAATATATTAAATTTAGTATTTTATTCTTATTATTTATAGCGCTTTAAATAAAATATAATATTTATTTATAATTAAAAGGGGAAAGGCAGCGTTTTAATAATACCTAGTATAAAAGTATAAATTATAATATAATTTATAATTTTATAAACTCTTAAACTTATTAAATTTTTTACTAAATAAAAAATTACCCTTTTTTTATTATAGCTAAAAAAAAAGCCCTTTCAGGCACTGCCCTAGCTTCCTAGTAAGTAAAAAAAAAGTGCCTTATTATAACTATAATAATTTAAAATACTTTTATCTTTGCCTCTTAAACTCCTATAATAATATAGTTATAAAACCCCTTTAATATAATATTTTTACTAACTTTAAAAACCTTTGGCATTCCTAATTTTTTTTTAGTATTTATTCCCCTTTAGGTTTAAAAACTTTAATTTTAATTAGTTCTTGGGCGGCAATAATAATAATAATAATTAATATAACTTATATTTAATAAGCGCCTTTAAAATATATAACAAGGTTATAAGTAATAATTTAGTAAGTTTTTTTTATTTTAATAATTATTAACTAATAGCGCTTTACTAGCGCTTTACTAAATATATTAACTTTTAATTTATAATAACTACCTTATTATTTAATTATAACTCCCGCGCCTTTTAACTTACCTTTTTTTATTTTATTTAATATTATGCTAGCCTTTGCCCTTACTAATACTTTTATTATAAGTTTTATATTACCACCCCCTTGGGCTTTTTTTTCTCTAGCCTCCAGCCTTTTTTTTTTATAAATACTTTTTATTTTTAGCTAGTTTGCTAATAAAATAGCTTTAGTATAAATATTAGCTAATAAAAAATAGGTTTACTTATAATATATAAAGTATATTTAGGTATATAAAAATAATAAGTTAATTAATAATCTTAATAATTATATTTATTTAGCCCCTGGGCGTAACTACTTTTATTATATTTATAATAAAAGCACTTGCCTCCCCCTACTATTTTATATAAAAAAAAATATTATTTTTTATAATAAATAAACCCTAGTAATTATAATAAATACCTTTATTATTAAAATATATTTATTTATTAGGTTAAACTAATAATAAAGGCTTATAAAAAAAAATAAGCCCTAAGGTTTATATAATAAAGGTATTAGCTTTAATTATTTAAAAGCTTATTTAATTTTTTTAGCTTATTATTAAATAGCCCCCGGCCTATTTTAATAATAGCTAGAATAATTACTAGTTTATTAATATCTTTTTTTTAAAAAATAAGCCTATCACGCCTTTTTTTTAAAAAAATACTAGGTATAAAAAAAAATACTTAAAAAGGCCCTTGCTCCTGCTTTTAATACTAAATAATAATTTTTTATTATAGCCTTTATTACGTAGCTAGTTATTATTTTTTTTTTAAAAAAAAATAAAAAAATCTTTTTTTTAATACTTTAACTTTAATATAAATATAGTTATTTATTTTAAATTATAATTTAAAATAAGTTTTAATACCAAGCCAGCGGTAATCCAGCTATAATTTATTAAATTTTAAAATTTTATAAAAAAATAAAAAAAGTAATTACTTTACTTATAGCCTTGGGTATAATTTTAAAACCTTATAAAATAAAAAATTTTACACCCCTTTTTAAAGCCATAGGTAACTAGTAATAATTAGGTAGTAATTTAATAATTTTTTAATAATATTAATAGTTTATTAAACCTTAAAACCTAGTAAAAAAAAAGGTATTTAATTTAATAAGGTTATTACCTTTTTTTTTTAAACTAGTAATATACTAGTATTATTATAGCTAGTTTTTTATAATTTACTAGGGCTTTTTATATATGCTTAAAATTAAAAAGTAATTTTTATAAGTTTTTATAACTAGGCTAGCCCTTTTATTTAATAAGAAATTTATTATATTTATAAATTTATTATTTTTTAAGAATAGCCTTAACTTTTTATTCTTTCTTTTTATTAATTAACTTTATAGTTAATAGTTACTTCTTTTTTTAGGCTTATTTTATTATATAAATAGCTTTAAAAAAACATAAAATACTAAATAAATTTTTAACTAATTATATATACTAGTAAGCCGGAGCTAATATACCTACTTTTTAATAATAAATTTAATTTTAAAGGGATTATTATACTTTAGGTTAAGCTTTTTACTTAAATATATTAATTTAATATTTTTTAAAAATATTAAAATATTATTTTTAACCTTAAATTTTATTAAATAATATTTTTAATTATAGTAAAGCACCTGCTTTTTTATATTTTATTTATATAATCCTATAAATTTTTATAAAGCTATTTTAAATAATATAAATACTTTTTAATAAAAAAATAAAATATTAATTTCCCTAGGTTTTTAAGCCCAGGAATTACTAATTCCTGCTTATAGCTTATTATTAGTAAAGTATAGCTAATTAAGTTATTTTTTAAGTTATTATAGGCAAAGCATGCTAGTAATAAGTATAATACTTAATTATTTTATTAATAATTATAATATATATATAAATATACCTTAAGTATCTAGTTTTAATACTTAGTTTAACTATTTAATTAAAAATAGTATATTATACTAAGTTATTACTTAATATATAGCGCTTAATAAAAGGCTATTTAATACTTTAAAATAAAAAGTAAACCTTAATTTATTACTATGCTCCGGGGCAACCCTATATTATATATAATTTTTTTAATAAATAAATTAGCTAACTTCTTCGCAGTAATTTTATTAATAATAAAAAAATATTTTACTTTTTTATTAAATTAATTTATAACTACTAAAATTATGTTATAAACGCGCCCTTTATACTTTAATAAAGGTAAGTTAATAATAAAGTTTATAAAAATATTTTTTCACGGTGTATTTAGCATTAAAAAAAATATTAAACTCCCCTAAAATAACTACCTTAAAATCTTAAATTTTTAGTATAAAAAACATTTTTTAATATACACATGTATATTTTTATTAAGCTTTTCCTACTAAAACTTACAGGTAAGTAATTTAATAGTTTTTTTATAACTAAAGTGGCCTATATAAAAATTATTATAATACTATTTTATAATTTTATATTATAACACAGGCATAAAAAATATATAAATAATACCTTTATAAAAAAAAAGTTTTTTTTTCTTATGCTATTTAATAATAAAAAAGGCCTGCCTTAAATTAATAAAAATTATATTTTTAAGTTATTATTATAATTAACTTATAAAAGTATTTTTTTATTAAGCTATAATTAATTATTACTAAAGGGTATTTATAACTAGTTTAGTAATTTTTTTTTTACTTACTACCTTTATAATAAATATTTTAAAACTTAAAAATTTTAAATACTTATAAGCTTAACCATGTGGAGGGATAGCTAGGTCTTTTTATATTATTTTAATAATAGTTTATTAAAAAAATAAACTTAACTTTTTTTATAAAGTAAAGAGCATTTTAACTTAATACTTTTTATTTTTTATTATATAATTTAATTATTATAATAATATATTTATTAAATTATACTTATCTAGCTTATACTTAATTTTAAAGTTATAAGCTATAAGTAATTCTGCCTATTATATTTATTTTTAATTTAAAACCTTTATTATAAAAAAATAGCATAGGTTATTATAATTATATTACACGTGTATAAAATATAAAAAGCCCTTAAGGTAGTAATATTATTTTTTAAAGTACTTAATTATTATAAGTAGTTTCTAATTATAAACCTTATAATAAAGCTTTAATTTATATAGCTAATAAAAATAAAAGGCTATA
>NW_020797899.1:379473-381540 GCF_003369625.1 Aspergillus mulundensis | reverse complement strand
TAATTAAAATAAAGGCCCTCCTTCTGTAAGACCAACAAGTCTTGAAGATCTCTACTAATAATGAAGATATTAATAAAGGAATCTAACTAATAAAAATAGAGTATTTTAAACCCCGTTAAATAATATTAAAAAAGTTGCTTAAAAATTTAAAAAAAAGGCTGGCCTTAAGGCCACCTTTATAAACCTTTAAGCTATACTTAAGTTATTTTTAATTAAAAAGTAAATATAGGTTTAAATACTTTACGCACGGGTTTTTACTTTAGCTTATACCTAGGGCCTACCCTAGCCTTACTTAATTAATAGCTAAAACCGTAAATATTAATAACTTAGTTAAGTTATATAGCTTAATATAATAATAAGGTATACTAAGCCTTAATAGCCTAAGGCTAAAACTTAAGTGTTAATTTTAAATTAATAATAAATTAACTTTAATAATATTAAATAAAAAAAATGTTAGCCTTAATAATTTTTTTTCCCTTAATTAAAGGGTTGTCCGCGACCCGCCGCTAAACTAAAAAAAGATAATAATAAAATATTATTATTATTATTAATATTAATACTAAATATAGCTTTATTATTACTATTCTTAACTTTATTAAAGTATTATTTAATATATTAAATTTAATATTTTATTTTTATTATTTATAGCGCTTTAAATAAAATATAATATTTATTTATAACTAGAAGGGGAAAGGCGGCGCTTTAATAATACCTAGTATAAAAGCATAAATTATAATATAATTTATAGTTTTATAAACTCTTAAACTTATTAAACTTTTTACTAAATAAAAAGTTGCCTTTTTTTTATTATAGCTAAAAGAAAAGCCCTTTTAGGCGCTGCCCTAGCTTTTTAATAAGTAAAAAAAAAGCGCCTTACTATAATTATAGTAATTTAAAATGCCCCTACCTTTGCCCCTTATACTCCCACTATGGTATAGTTATAAAACCCCTTTAGTATAGTATTTTTGCTAACTTTAGAAGCCCTTGGGCTCCTTCTCCTCCGGCCTCCGGCCTTTTTTTTTTATAAGTACTTTTTATTCTTAACTAGTTTACTGGTGGAACAGCTCTAGTATAAATATTAGTTAATAAAAAATAGGTTTACTTGCGGTATGTAAAGTATATTTAGGTATATAAAAATAATAAATTAATTAATAGCTTTAATAATTATGTTTATTTAGCCCCCGGGTGTAACTACTTTTATTATATTTATAATAAGGGCACTTGCCTCCCCCTGCTATTTTATATAAAAAAAAATATTATTTTTTTATAATAAATAAACCCTAGTAACTATAATAAATACCTTTATTATTAAAACATGTTTACTTACTAGGTTAAATTAATAATAAAGGCTTATAAAAAAAATAAGCCCTAAGGTTTATATAATAAAGATATTAGCTTTAGTTATTTAAAAGCTTGTTTAATTTTTTTAGCTTACTATTAAACAGCCCCTGGCCTATTTTAATAATAGCTAGAATAATTATTAGTTTATTAATATTTTTTTTTAAAAAACAAGCCTGTCACGCCTTTTTTTTTAAAAAATATTAGGCGTAAAAAAAAATACCTAAAAAGGCCCTTGCTCCTACTCCTAATATTAAATAATAATTTTTTATTATAGCTTTTACCGCGTAGCTAGTTATTATTTTTTTTTTTTAAAAAAATAAATTTTTTTTTTTAATACTTTAATTTTAATATAAATATAGTTCTTTATTTTAAATTATAATTTAAAATAAGTTTTAATACCAAGCCGGCGGTAATCTAGCTATAATTTATTAAACCTTAAAATTTTATAAAAAAATAAAAAAGGTAATTATTTTATTTATAGTTTTAGGTATAATTTTAAAACCTTATAAAATAAAAAATTTTATACCCCTTTTTAAAGCTATAAGTAACTAATACTAATTAAATAGTAGTTTAATAATTTTTTAATAATACTAGCGGTTTATTAAACCTTAAAACCTAGTAAAAAAAAAAAAGGTATTTAACTTAGTAAGGTTATTACCTTTTTTTTTAAACTAGTGGTAAACTAGTATTATTATAACTAGTTTTTTATAATTTACTAGGGCTTTT
>NW_020797899.1:375472-377623 GCF_003369625.1 Aspergillus mulundensis | reverse complement strand
TTTAGTATTATTTTAATAATAATTTATTAAGGGGATAAACTTAACTTTTTTTATAAAGTAAAAAGTATTTTAACTTAATACTTTTTATTTTTTATTATATAATTTAATTATTATAATAGTATATTTACTAAATTATACTTACCTAGCTTATACTTAATTTTAAAGTTATAAGTTATAAGTAATTCCGCCTATTATACTTACCTTTAATTTAAAACCTTTATTATAAAAAAATAATATAAATTATTATAATTATACTACACATGTATAAAATATAAAAAGCCTTTAAGATAGTAATATTATTTTTTAAAGTATTTAATTACTATAAATAATTTTTAATTATAAACTTTATAATAAAGCTTTAATTTATATAATTAATAAAAATAAAAGGCTACAAGGTGCTACTAGTCCTATTTTTTTTATTAAGTAATTTTTTTTACTTTAGCTATATAATAATTTTAATAATAATAAACCTTAATATATTAATAATAATAAAAATCCCCTTTTTAAAATTAAAGTGTTATAGTACTAGCAGCCCGGTAAAGTTTAACTTAATTTTTTTAAACATGTTTTTTATATTAATAAGAAAAAAAAGGCCTACTTTTATATTTTTTTACTATTTTTATTAAAAACTAGGTTATTAAACGCGTTACTTTGGCATAACTAAAAATAAAATATTAAAAATAATTTATAAAGCCTAAAAAAACTTGTAACTTATAAAATAATATTAATTTTAGCTAATTAATAATAGTTTAGCTATGGTCTAAATTAATAAATATTTTTTTTTATTTAATAATAAAGCCTAAAAACTTTACCTCCTTTTTATAAAAACTATATTTTAATAATTTTATATATAAATTATACCTTTTTAACTAATTAAGAACTTCCTAAACATAATACACATGTTTTTTTTTATTTTAAAAAAAATAAAAATATTATTAAAATAAATAATATAAAACTTATTAAGAATCCTACTTATAACTATATTTATATAAAATTAAAATATAGCTAGTGTATTTATTAAGCTAAAGGGTATAATTATATATTTATAATAATTATAATAGGTCTAGAATATTATTTTTTATTTATTTTTTTTTTAATTTATATTTTATAATACATGTTATATAAATTTAGCTTAATAAAATATTTTATATTTACTAGCTAATTTATTAGCTTATTAATATATAATAATAAATAATAATTCTTGTTAATTATTATATTTAAACCGCGGTAGTTAATATAAAAATATAAAAATTTATTAAATTTTTAAATAAAAAGTACTGGCACTTTAGCACTACTTTAAAATAGCTTAATTTATTTTTTTTTTAAGTATTTTATTAAAATACTTTTTTAATATTTATAACTTATACTAAAAAAAACTATAAATAGGACCTTATAAAGGCTTTTTACCTTTTTTTAATAAAATTTTATACTTTACTTTATTAGTTAAAAGTTAAGCAGCTTTTTATTTAAAAAAAACTTTACTTTAATAAATATATTAAAGTGGTAAGACTACCTTTGCTCCCCCTTTAGTTTTTTTTAATTAATAAAGTATTATAAGTACTAGTCCCTTACGCATAGTTTTTATAAACTTTTATAATATTTTAATTTTAATAAAAGGTGTATAGTTTTACTAAGTTTATTTTATTATAATAAAGTAAAGGTTTAAATTTATTTTAATTATTTAAAAATATTTTAGGACTGCTTAATAGTTTTTATAAATAAAATTAATAATATAATATATTAAGTTAAATATTTTTATAATTTTTTTTAAATCTTAAACTTAAGTACGGGCTTATAAACGCCTATAATAAAAAATAAAGGTATTATTAATATACTAAACTAGCTATATTATATAATTAGTATTTATTTTAATATTTTACTTTTATAAATATTAAATTAAAATAAAATTAATATTAGCTTTAGTATTAAGTAATGCCTTAAATTATTAATTTACCCTATTTTTTTATATCCTAAAATTTATAAAAATAGGAAAAGTAGTCTTTTTTTTAAATTATATAACTTTAATAACTTAGGGCTAGGAAATTATTATTTATTTTTTATTAATTTTTTTTAGGCTTTTTTTTATTTAAACAGGCCTTTAATAAGTAGCCTAATTTATTATAATTAAAATAAAAACCCTTTTTTTATAGT
>NW_020797899.1:373009-374069 GCF_003369625.1 Aspergillus mulundensis | reverse complement strand
ATAAAAATATTAATAAAAAAATTTAATTAATAAAAATAAAGTATTTTAAACCCTATTAAATAATACTAAAAAAGTTACTTAAAAATTTAAAAAAAAGGCTGGCTTTAAGGCTACTTTTATAAACCTTTAAGCTATATTTAAGCTATTTTTAACTAAAAAATAAATATAGGTTTAAATACTTTATATATAGGTTTTTATTTTAGTTTATACCTAGGGCCTACCCTAGCCTTGCTTAATTAATAATAAAAACCTTAAATATTAATAACCTAGTTAAGTTATATAGCTTAATATAATAATAAAATATACTAAGCCTTGGCGGCCTAAGGCCAAAGCTCAGGTGCTAACTCTAAACTAATAATGGATTGGCTCTGGTGACGTTAAACGGAAAAAATGTTAGCCCTGACACCTTCTTGCAGCGCTTTTTTTTTTAAAAAAAAATAAGTTACCGCTCTTTTTTTTACCCTTTTTTTTTCCCTTTTTTAAAAAAGCTACTTTATTACTATTTTAGTTTTATCCTAAGTTATTTTTATTTTTTTTATTTTTAAAGTTAAAACTAGCTCTAAACTTCTTTTTTTTTAGCTTTTAAAGCCTTATTATACTTATTAATAAACTTTATATAAATTACTATTATATTTACTTTAATTATTATTTTTAGGGGTTTTTCTAACTTTTTTAAGTATAAGTAAATATTTTTATTATAAGTTTTAGTAAGTACTTGCGCCCTAAACTCTAGATTATTAAAGTATAAGCCTAATTTTATAAAGTAAAGTTTTTAAAAAGCAGTATTTTAAATACCTTATTATTTAATTAAAAAATATTAAATAGCATGGTGGCCCTAGTTTATAACTAGGTTAAYTTATATATATATAAATTTTTTAAAATTTACCTAGGTTTATTTATTATTTTAAAATTTAATTTAACCTTTTTAATAATTACAGGCATTTTTTAAAGTATTTTAAATAGTAAATATAATTTTTTTATTATTTATTTAAAACCTTTTAAGGGTGTTATAAAAGTAATTTTTTAAATTTTTAAACTAGATTTTAAGCTTTATTATATT